>NW_024081051.1:417315-426210 GCF_003009895.1 Hyaena hyaena
AATGTTCAAATATCTAAAATTTTATTCGTGTTTTACATGACAAAACCAGAAGCATGTAAAAGATGCAAAGCTAGAGACAGAGCAGTCAATATGAAGCTCAAGGACATGACATGACCTTGAAACAAAGGACCCAAACCAAATTGATGACGTTTGTCAGGAATAAATGTAAAAGTCTGCGCTTAAGTTTCACTAATCACTTCCTCAAGTGCCTGATGAGGAATTGGCAGGGATTCAAGGCAAAAAGGCTGAGTGAATGAGTGTAAGTGTGAGTGAACAGAATAACGCGGAGAGGCCTCCGTGCCTGTACCTGTGGCTCGCAACATCACTGCTCATCAGAATCACCTGGAACCTTTAAAGCATCCTGACAGCCAGGAAGAACCCCAAACCAGTCATGTCAGAATCTCGGAGAGGTTGGACCTAAGCACCAGTAGTTCCTAGAGCATTCCGGTTGAGTCCAGTGTGCAGCCAAGATCAGGAATACTTGTCCTCGACTCCCTCCCAGATACGGCCAGAGCATGAAAAATGCTCAGAGCTACTTTAGAACACTGGGGCCCAAGAATTCCACTTTTAAATGGAATAATAAGAGAATGCATTTCATTAAAAAAAAAAAAAAAAGTTGTTGGAGCCATGGGCATTTGTCCTAGAAGAGAGAAGATTCTAGAAAATCTGATGGCTCTGTTTATGTGAAAAGGGAAAAGTCTGGTCATGTAAACAGGGAGTTAAGTGTCGTCTTAGTCGAACCCGAGAACAGAATCTAAACAGTGAGTTTCCTAAGAGGCACGTCGTGTCTACATATAAAGAAGGATTTCCTGATGCTAACACTTAGCGATGAGAGGCTGCCTTATGAGGTAAGGAGCTCCTCCACCTTGCATTTCTTGAGCAGAGGTTGACTGTTTCTAGAAGGTGCTTATCTGTTGGGTGAAACCCCAGACCTGGCACTGCAACAGGGCCACCTGGGATTGGGGATGGGGAAGTTTTGAAAAAATACAGATTTCCAGGCCCCATCCCGCCCTCCTGAATCGGAGCACTAGGAGGCGTCCCAGAAGTGTGTGTTTCTAGAGTGCTTCTTGAGGTGACTGTGACAAATACCTTTTCTGGAACAACGGATACGGAGTTCCTCTGACAGACCTAAGATTCTGTGGTTCTTTGACTTGCATTTTGGTCATAACTTCCGTCTCTTCTACAAGCAGGGAAGGCGGGCACAGGTTGGGGGGGGGGGGCAGTGAGCGAGCTAGTTCAAGTGTTAGGCTTTGCCCACTGGGGGCTTGTAGTCTCAGAAGCAGAAAGGCATGGAAAAGAAGGAGGGCCGGGCCGTGTCCGGTGTGGGCACTGGGCATCCCTGGCCAGTTCTGCCTTGAAGGACATTTGGGCCATAGGTGCCTGCGCAGCTCAGGCAGCCCGTGAGCGAGTAGATTTAAGGAGAAGAATGGAACACAGGGAGGTTTATGAAGAAAGGAGATCACCCCGAGTGCTGGGCCGACAGGCCAGATAGAAGTAGGTGTGCACGTCTGTATGCGTGTGTTTGGTCTGGGGCATGGGAAACCCGGGCTGGCCCGTGCACATGGGGCGGGCCGCATTCTGGCCGCGTCCACACTCACAGCCGCGCCAGCCCCGGACACCTCTGTCTAGCGGCCTCTGGTTGTAGAGCTGCGTGGCGTCATCTGTAATATGCCCATCTCCTGGGGCTGTTGCCTGGACGAAATGAGACCATATTTGTGAAGGGATCGTGTTCTGCCCCGTTCGCAGAAGGGGACGGGAGCCGATCATTTTTTATGTTAACTTTATTTTGAAATAATTTTAGATTTAGGAAAAAGTTGCCACGACAATACTGCACACCCTTCACGCCCGGCCTCAGGTCGGCCTCTCTCCTCACTGTGCACACGTGTCAGCCAGGACACTAATGCGGCTAAGTTACCGTTGGCTAAACTCCACAGACTTTATTCGGTGATACTCTTTAAATTACTGCTGTTAATGGGAAGAAATCTAAAGTTTACCGTGCCCCTAAAATTCCCCCAAATTTGGTACCTAGATGACACGGCCACTGTGGTTTTACGTGAGGCGGTGCCTTTCTTCCATCAGCAGTGGGAAGTCTTAAGGGAGAAAAATTACCAGGAATTTCCCTGAATGATGATGAGGAAAACCGCTGCTCGGGAAGCACACCTGCCCGCATCCAAATGTCACGTTCTCCTGAGTACACCCGCCTGACGAGGGGATGGGCTTTTCAGCCTGGCCAAAGCCCCACTGACCCTGTTTCTTCAAAACCCAGGAAATGGGTTTGGTGACTTGTGAAAACAAGAAGAATGCTTTTCGTTTTGAAAGCCAGGATGTTCTGCCCCGCTGCTCACATGCACTCAGAGAAGCCCCTTACAGCCTTTGGCTTGCAGAGCAGAGTCCCACGTTGCAGTCCCGAGAGGCCTGGCGGGCACAGAGCACACACTGGCCACCTCATGCCCCAGACGTGGACGGAGACCTGCTCCGGCCCCGGGCACCAGCAGCTTGTACGCTGCACAAAGTCAGCGTGCAGGGAGCTGGGGTCTGGGCAGGAGTCCCGCAGAGAGGCCCTTGGGATCGGCCATGGGCACACGCGGTCTCAAGGGGGCCGCCGCATTCGTTAGAGGAAACTTGGCAGCAGATTCACTAGGAAGGGGTGCAGAAGTCTAGCCGGCAGGGGTGGGGACAGTGGAGGTCGAGATGTCGCCGAGCAGACACGTAGGGCCCATGGGAAAAGGCCAAGGGGAGGCCCCAAGAACTTAGACCCTGGTTCGGTGGGAGGCTGCTCGCAAAATCAGGAAACTGAAAGAAGAAAAGAAGCAGAAACACAATGGAGGGAAGAGGAGTTTGTTCTGTGTCACGTCAATTTCAGGAGGGCAGAGGACGGAGGTTGGAAACGCAGGTCTCAGGCTTGGCAACGAAAGCAGGTGCAGCGGTGCAGATATGGCAATTATCCACAGGGAGAATCTCCTCCTGAAAGCGAGAACAGCGAGGCAGAGGAGAGCCGGGGTCAGAATCGTCCCGAACACACCTTTCTGGCAACATCCCATAAACGTGTCGCTCCTGGCAGAGCCAGAGCCAGCACAGGAAACGGAAGAAGCCACTGGAGGGTGAGCAGGCCTGGAGTGTCCGAGAAGAGAGGCTGGGCGTGCAGGGCAGATTGAGGGGTCCCTGGGGTGGGGGGGCAGGAGCAGGCTCAGACCCTAGGGAATTGAGAGACCAGGAGGGTGTCCATTGGAGCAGAAAGGAAGCTCCTCGCACAGGGAGACTGTGATCAGGGATTTCGCCCGCAAGGCGGTGGTGTCTCAGCAGACACTCCAGTGGCTGGGGGGTGGGGGGGACCACACGGGTTAGAGGATGACTGGTAGCCTCAGTGATTGGTCTTCATAGTAGCCTCACGGTGAGCGATCATGAAACAAAAAAGAGTAATAAATCTTCTCATCCTACCTGTACTTTGAAGCTGGGCATCATTAAAAGAAAATCCTAGGAATTCCTCAAAAAATTAAATCTAGAATTACCACAGCACCCAACGGTTCCCCTCCTAGGGACATATTCAAAAGAACTGAGAGAAAAGGACCCAGACCGATACTTCTACACCCACGGTCATAGCATCCTTATTCACGGAGCCAAAAGTTTTGGTTTGGAAGCATCCCTGTGCCCACCGACACGTGAATCATTAATGGATAAACAAAGTGTCGTGCATCATACAACAGAATATCGTCCTTAAAGAGGAAGGCCATTCTAGGGGCGCCTGGGTGGCTCAGTCAGTTGAGCATCCGACTCTTAGTTTCGGCTCAAGTCATGATCTCGAGGTTTGTGAGTTTGAGCCCCGTGTCAGGCTCCAAGCTGACAACACAGAACCTGCTTGGGATTTTCTCACTACCCACCCCCCCCTTTCCCTCTTTCTCCCTCACACTAAATAAACTTAAAAAGGAAGGATATTCTGATACATGCTACAACACAGACGAGCCTTAAAGACAATACCACTCATGAGCTACCTGGAGTAAACAGGTTCAGAGAGACAGAATAAAACGGTGGTTGCCGACACCTGGAGTTGGGGAAACAGTGTTCAACTAACTGTACAGAGTTTTAGTTGGGTAAGATGAAATGGGGGGACGGCAGCGCCTGGGGGGCTCAGTCAGTTGAGCGGCCGACTTCAGCTCAGGTCTTGATCTCATGGTTTATGAGTTCGAGCCCCGCGTCAGCCTCTGTGCTAACAGCTCAGAGCCTAAAGCCTGCTTCGGATTCTGGGTCTCCCTCTCTCTCTCTCTGCCCCTCCCCTGTGCTCACTCACTCTCAAAAAAAAAAAAGATTTAAAAAAAAAAAAGAAGAAACGTGGGAATGGATGAAGGTTGCACAACAGTGTGAACTGAACTAACTGCACACTTAAAGAATGGTTAAGATGGTAACTTGCATGTACGTTTTACCACAATTTTTTAAAAATAGCAAAAACAAAAATCCTCAGGAGTCCAGTGTAGGATAAAATAGGAAGCTTCAAAATGGTGTCCTGCACACAAGGTACTGTGCCTGCATCGTCGCTCTGTGGGCTGCCTGGGTGCATCCCTGCATCCCCGTTTGAACCTCCGGCATGGGGCAGGTGCACGGTTGCCTTCGTGCTGAGCCAGCGAGCGCTGGCAGCCAGGCCTTCGTGGTTTACAACAAACACAGGGCCTTGGACATGAGTTGTTCAAAATACAAACACAGAAAACGATAAAGACCTATAAAGGATAAAGACTCTCCAATATGGCAGCTACTAGCCACTTACCCAGCAATCTAAATTTAAAATAACCTAGGGGCGCCAGGGTGGCTCAGTCAGTTAAGTGTCCCTCCCACTCTTGATTTCGGCTCAGGTGGTGATCTCACAGTTCATGAGTTTGAGGCCCGCATTCATTGCTGACAGCACAGAGCCTGCTTGGGATTCTCTCTCCCTCTCTCGCTGCTCTACCTATCCCCCACCCCACTCACTTTCTCTCTCTCTCTCTCTCTCTGTCTCTCTCTCTCAAAATAAATAAGCTTTGCAAATAAATAGATGTGAATCTAATAAATTAAAAATTCATTTTCTCAGTAACACTGGCCACATTTCGAGGGCTCATTAGCCACATGCAGCTTCCATATTGGATAGCAGATATAAGATTACAGAAAAAGATCTGTCAGTCTAAAAATGAAGAAATAGTACTCATTACTACAACAAACGCAGGGCCTTGGACATGAGTTGCTCAAAATACCTACAAAACAGAGGCATAAAAACGTCTTGGTTTTGTTCATGGTAGACCTTGAGGAGTTGTAAGTTCGCTCAGGTCATGTTTCGAAGGGTCCAGGATTGATCTTTTATAAAGCAGAAGGGCGCCTGGCAAATGTGGATGGACGGTGCTTTATACAGTCTGATGCTCGGGTAAAGTTGTGGCATTAATAATAAACCGCCATTAATGAGCATTTACCGTGTGTAGACTCTTTAGGCACCTTGTACTGCTGTGAAGTTGGCGTTCTAGATAAAAATTAAAATGACCACTCGGCTGTTCCCACTTGATCTTCAAAACTAGGTGAGGAATTGTGACCCTTGGCCACAGCGGGCCGGCTCCCCGTTCTTGCTAATAAAGTTTTTTTTTTTTGGAACACAGCCACTCCCGTTCTTGTACCCATTGCCACTGCTGCCTTTCCCAGGTGCATACTAGTAGCACACTGCCTGGCCTGCGAAGCCTGAGATCCTTCCTCTCTGCCCTTTACCGAAAAGGCTTGCTGGTCCTTGTTGAAAAACACTTCTCCATGTATAGGTGTTACTCCCGTCGTATGACTGGGAACACAAGGCCCAGAGAGGTGAGACCTCTCACATACAGCCCAGAAGCGACAGAGGGACAACTTGAACTTGGGTCTGATCTGATCCTCAGCTCGTGGCCTTGCAGCTGTGTTGTTGAGGCTTGAGGCTTTAAACCTGGAGAGCGAGAGGCTAGGAGTGCATCTGCCCTGGATTCCTCATTCTCTCTCTTTTTTTTATGTTTATTTATTTAGAGAGAGAATGTGTGCACGTGAGCAGGGGGCGGGGCAGAGAGAGAGAGGGAGAGAATCCTGAGCAGGCTCTGCGATGTCAGCCCGGAGCCTGACGCGGGGCTTGATCTCACAAACTGTGAGATTACGACCTGAGCTGTAATCAAGAGTCAGTCGCTTACCCAACTGAGCCACCCAGGTGCCCCGGATTCCTCATTCTTCAGAGGAGAAAAGGAGAGGGTGGCTTGCTCTGGGCCACACAGCAGGAACCCGGCAGGGCCCCAGCCAGCACCTGCGCCCCCCAACCCCCACATCCTTCCTTCCTGCTCCTGGCTTTGGGAGGTCAGGACCTGTTCTCCTGTGCTGTTCTCTCAAAAGTGGCAGGAAGTACGTGGCCTCTGGCCAGCACTGGCCCTATGATGGCTTTGTCTGCAGGAAGATCGCCTGTAGGTCTCAAATCTGAGAGAAGGGATTTGGATTTTTTTCTAATCTACCAAGAGACTGCATGATGGTGAAGCGGGCACCGCCGGGACGGTAGCATCAGGTGACTCCTGTGCAATTCAGCCTTGCCGCACACCATCGGAGCCTCTCTGTGCGCCCCCAAGGGAGTGTAACAGAGACAGCAGTGATAGTAACACCCACCAGGCACACTTCCGAGCCCTTACACACCGTTCCATCCTCACGGCACAAAGAGGTTCGGATGAGGGGCCTCAGCCTCGGTCAGTAGGATGGACGGACAGCCTGCCCAGGTAGGAAGTAATGCTGGACTTGAACCCAGGCAGTATGGCTTCCGAGTCCTGCCCTTCATATCTTGCTCTACAGCCTCTTAACCTTGCCGTTGGATTCGCTGATGCGGCTTTCTGCCCTCTGCCTGTGGAATTTCTCAGGGGCCGTAGTTTCACACCAGATGTGCTGACCATTTGCTGAGGGAACACGAGGAGGAAGGAGAGCACACCTCCCTCCACACGCTAACTTTTCTCAAGCCATGTGGGCTGTTGGGCTGTGTTCTCTTCCGGTATAAACTGCTAACTGCCCCCTTTACTGTTCGGGTCTCAGGGAAGCTTTTGTCCTTGCTTGTTAACACACGTGACGTGCTAGGAACTTGTGAGGACCCGTGTTTCATGTCTCTCTTCTTTACTCCCCGTGATGTCTGGGAGATCTGGAGCGGTGGTGTCTTTGGCTCTGGCCGAATTGGACACAGGTGGGCGCACAGCTGTGGGACCCTAGGGCAGAGAGCGTCGTCTGGTATCTGCTTCGCTCTGGCTTAGCTCAACAGAGATGCTAAGACCATTGCAGTCTGTGTAGACAAGGCTCCTTTTCTTTGTTACTGTGAGGAGGACTTTGTCTTATCCCTTTGATTAAAAAAAAAAAAAAAAAAAAAAATAGAGGTTGCTTGCCAATTTTGTTGGTGAGAGTTCTGGCTAAGGTGAACTGAACATTCCCCATGTTCCAGACACTGTTCAATGCTTTTCGTGTATCGTGTCATTTAATATTTACAAGAACATCAGTAGGTAGATGCTGCTGTTATTTCCTGATGTCACAGGTGAGGAAATGCACAGAAAGGGTGAGTTACTTGGCAGATGTCACACAGCTGTTTAAGGGCACAACTGGTTTTTGAAACCAGCCGGTCTGACTGTCCCTACACCTTTAGCGCCAGAAGCTTTAGCCCTAACGTTTAGAAGGAAAGAACTCCAAAGAATCGGGTTCGTTGCTATTCACTTGTAACTAACATGAGGACAACTTCTAGCCTCTGGGAAACCCCAGCCCCAAGCGTGATCTGAAATAGCCCCTGCCTGCTACTCCAGGCCGTTCCCGGCCACACACACAGGCACACAGATGTGTGATGGGGTGAAGATGTGACACACCCTTTTCCTTCCCAGTCACACACTTGGGCTCTGGCGGCAGGGCCATCCATCCACCTCAGAACCTTGAGCTGTGTGTGCGTGAGCCCCCGTGTCCACAGACTGGCTCAGGATCAGCCTTCGTCGATTCGACAAATGTGTATTGCGTCCCCGTTAGCATCAGTCAGTCGCTCTCCTCAGTGTTCAGTGGACAAAACACGGCATGACTATCACTCTCTGAAAGCTCGTTTCCTCCTTCGCCCTGTTCTGTGTCAAGGAGGCAGCGAGCGCCGCCGGATAAGATCGGAAAGGGGTGTCCGTGGTCGGGGAGCTCAAGAGGGCCTGTTCTCTTTCCTCCTCAGGCCGAGCCAAGAGATCAGGGGGCCTCGGACCCTTTTCTCAGAACAGAAATCCCGGTTGTATTCTAGAGGCGTTAAAAACGATGACAGCTTTAAGACTGGCAGCGTTGCTATGGGAAAGCAGCTTGTGCTTCTGCAACATCTTACAAAACATTTTCTCTTAAATTGTCTCACTTAACAAAACAATCCCATGGCATTATGCCCACCTCCCCCTCCCCACCATGGAAAATGAGGCTCTGAAAGTGGGTCGGCATAAAACCAGGTAGGACCACACCCCATTTTTTGCTTTCTCTGCAGCCCATGAACCTGGGGGCAGGGGAGGGAGCTGTAAACGTATTCTCTGTTTCTGTCCAGAGTAATGCTGTCAGATAGAACTTCCGGCAGTGATGGGAACGTTCTGTGTCTGCCTTGTTCAGTAATAGCCACTGGCCACATGGGACTGTTGAGCACTTCACGTTGGGATGCTGTGGCTGAGGAGCTGAATTTTAACATTTCCTTTTAAGTAGAGTTAAAATGTAAGCAGCCATATGTGGGTCCGTGCTGGACGCACAACTTTAGAAGCTTTTAGAGGAAGGAACTCCGGAGTGGAAGACAGAAGAATGCAGCCTTCCTTTCCCTTCAGGCCTGAATGTCACAGCACCTGACACTCCTCACCATCCACTTCCCTGGAATTCAGAATCTGTGAGGCAGTTGTCAAAAAGCAAGACTCTGGGGGGGGGGGG
>NW_024081051.1:426287-446959 GCF_003009895.1 Hyaena hyaena
AGCCAGATCGGGCGACTTCTTGTGTCTCAGAGCTTTAGTTTGACACTTTTCATTGGTTTAAAAAAATAAGGCTGTGCAAAAAGGGTTTAAAATCATTGCTCTCAAGGTAAGCGGCAGTGAAACTCCTTGGAGACAAGGCAGTGGGGTCCACCTAGAAATCACCTGGGAAGCGCGAGCAAAGGAAGAAAGATTCCAAAAATTAGCACAAACAGTGGAAAAGAATTTGTGGGGTATATCTGTGTACCATGCGGGGGGGAGGGGGGGACATCTGCTTGGACACTTACCTGTGTAAATTGAAAATTTCATGTTTGTTTCAAAGCCCAGAAAGACACCGCAAGGACACTGAATTTAATATATTCTGCCCCAGCCGGCTTTCCACACTGTCCCCCAGGGTTTCAGGGACAGTGATGTTGGTAATTATTTCCTTTTAACCCAGGAGTAAAATGACATGTCCTCAGTCACATGTGGGAGCTGGTTTTCCATGGATTATCTGCCTTGTTCCTGAGGGGACAGCCCACTGGGCTTCGAGACCAAGCTGCTTTTCCTAGAAAAAAGAAGACAATTTTTCCAATTGCCTGAACCACAGCGGAGCTTCCACTGGAAAACACTTCAGAGCGAGTGCTCTCTGGGTCACTGAAGAGTTTAAAATGGCTTTTCTGTCCCCCTGCACTTTAACATGTGGCTTACGAACAGGACTGAACCCAGGGGACCACGTCAAGTCTTCTCTGGGCACCATTGATCCTGTCTGCGAGCGGGGCTGTGACTTAATGCTTCTCTTATTAAAGGGGACCTGGCATTAAACCTCAGAAGAAAAGCTGTAGCCTGAAGCATCCTGGCATTGCAACTGACGGGCATGACGCTGCCCAGAACAGGGAGCATCTGCCGTCTGAAGGCACTGCCCAGAGAGTGGGTCCCTTACTTGGAGCGACCAAAGGGAAACCCAAGTGCCCCATGCCCAGTGAGGACGCCTCTGGCCCGAACATCTTTCCCACAAGGGGGGATGTGAATTAAAATTCAAATGATTTGGATTTTCTTCTCCAGGGATCTCAAAGGATATTGAAATCCATCAAAGAATATTGAAATCAACATAAATTACATGGGGCTAATATGTTTATATATGTTAGATGTGTGTAGTACATATAGTATATAAACATAGATAAAAATATAAATATCTAAATAGTATATGATATAGATAAATATAAACATAATCTATTACTCTGGCTAAATTGTTTGCTTTGAACCCAGCCACCCTCCATCCCCACACATTCATGGAAGATGTGTCTTTATTCATTTCCTTATTTATACATCATCTTTCTACTTACGCGTATACACAAATACATACGATCACAGACTGTTTTCATTTAAAATCATAGGAACCACAGGGACTAGTAAGAGCAAAGATGTGATGTTTGATTTGCAAATGAGGCCTAAAAACGAGGCTCACAAAGTTCAGTCCATTGCGCGGGGTCAGGGCGCGCCCAGACCCGGAGCGAGGTAGAAAGGCCACCCCCCAGCTCTGATCGGCAGTTGGCTTTGTGTTTCAGTCTAACGAGATGATGCTTCATCTGTCGGGAGCAGAAGGGAAAGGCCCAGTGCTTGGCGAACATGCTTGCGTTAATACTGGGCTACTTGAGAAGCCCAGTGGGTCAGTCACTACCTGCTTTCCATGGTAAAGAATCTCCTCTGACACTTGGCTGAAGCCGAGCCTCATGTTCCACTCCCCAGAAAACACTCACAGTGGGAGACGGCGTCCTGGGGTGCGTAGTACCATGTGGGATAGCTGGCTGTTGTGTCCCCGATGAGGCCGTGGACACACTGTAAACTGCCCTAGGGCTGCACATAGATTCTATGTTGACGTTGGGGGTGGGAAGTGGGGGAGCAGAAGGGTGATGTCTCCCACTGGCCTTGCCCACCGCCACCTACTGCCGGTGTTGTATTTCCTGGCGGTCAGAGTCCAAGCCCTCAGGCGCAAGGGCTCCTCCTGCCCCTTGCAGACACCCCCGGTCCTGGTCTCTCCCACAGGGCACTGGCCCTTCTGTCGTTCTCTCTCTCCGTGGTCTGTCAGCTGCGGAGTTAGTGACCAGCTCACATAGGGCGAATGAAGTGTCTGCAGAGGGACAGGAAGACTTGGAGATGTACGGTGGGTGTGTGGGTGTGTGTTCAACCCTGTGCGGAGCTGACGTTGCGGTGTGCTCCAGGGAGTGTATTCGTCACGGTGCGCGGGGCAGAATTTAGCATCTGGGAGGCTTCAGACTACATGGCTTTCCCATCTGAAATTGTCAGAAGAATTTTCAGCTTTGCGGCCGCGCGGTAATTACACAGACAACTATGCGGCCCTGTTTCCTAAACAAGGACCCTTTTCTTGTGAGGTTAACATCCGGAGGATGTTCTGTAAGAATTATAATTACTTTTTCCATGTTCTTAATAATAAAATGACCTTTCAGTTCTAAATAATAAAGCAGATGGTTTGAACTTGCAGATTTGGTGGGATTAACATGTAAAGGAGGTACAAACATGACCATATTCCTATAGGAGCAGCAGGAGTTTTGGGTTTGTCCTGTTCCCATGGACTGGCGCCATGTTCTGGAACCCTCGGGGGTCAGGACTGGCCGTGCGTGCTGCAGATGGGGTGGAGGGCTCCAGAGGCGGGCGGCTGCCCGGACTGGATGCATTGACCTCCGGGGCCCCGGCCTGCTGCCTCCACACCACCTAGAGTTGACCCGGTTGGATTTATCCACATGACTGCCTTCCCCGGGGCACAGGACATTGGTGATGGGAAAGCAGAGCTATTTATTTTTTTATTTTTTTATTTCTTTATTTCTAGGAGAGAGAGAGAGACAGCGTGAGCAGGGGAGGGTCAGAGAGAGAGGGAGACACAGACTCCGAAACAGGCTCCAGGCTCTGAGCTGGCAGTCAGCACAGAGCCCGACGCGGGGCTGGAACCCACGAACCGCGAGATCATGACCTAAGCAAAAGTCGGACGCTTAACCGACTAAGCCACCCAGGCGCCCCATGAACTCAGAGCTATTTCTAAAATGAAAGTAAAGATGCCAAAGACCGAGAAACAGGACTCGGCTAGCCAGCTAATGCAGGAAACTGTCCCCTTGAGTTTGGGGCTTTAACATCAGTACATTTTCTTTTAATAGCGGGCAGAAGAAGGAAGGAAGTCAATAAAATCTGGCTTCCACACCATACTCTGCCCCTCCCCCCATGTCCTCTCCCCAGCACTTCATTTTCCCTTGGGCACTATGTGTGAGAAGGAGGAAATTGCTTTGTTATTAATGAAGCCTCCCCCCCCCCCCCATTTTTCCCCTTGCCCACCCAATCCAGAGGACTCTGGCTAAAATATCTAAATTATGTCCTTTGAACTAACTAAAGGCCTTCCTTAGCTGCATTTGTCAAATGGCACGCCCACTGGAAAGTTTTGGAAGTTTCAGGTTATATCTACATACCCACAGATCAAGTTTCACATGCCTTGCCTCCTCTTATTAATGTGTGGCATTTAGTCAAAATTAGGACATTCTGGCTCAGTAGCTTTTTTTTGTTCAGGTCTTGGGGGGCAGCGGGGGAAGGGAGTGGGAGCTTTCCAGCTCCTACAAGAGCTTCGCGTGATGGGGAAGGTGCAGGGTTGAAGGAGGGGGTTCTATAAAGCAGAAAGCCTCCATGTGAGGCCGGAGCTCCCTTCTCTGAGCGTTTAAGGAAAAGAACCACCAGTAAACTCTCAGCTAAAAGCAGGCACACATCAGGATCAATGGAAGGGCCAAACGATAAACTTCTCAATAGAGACTGGATTAATAACCATTGGCTAAAATTCCAGAGATGCCTCCACCCTGCGGCTGACGGGGCAGAATAACATGCAGTGATTAGCAATAGAGGAGACTCTCCCAGAGCAGAGCCTGGGTCTCCCACTGTCGCTGAAACATTCTCCGATGACCCTTTGGGGGGAATTTGATCCACTGGGTGGTAGGAGAGACAGACAAGGGGGAAAATACCTGAGGTTTGGGGGGGGGAGGGGGCAGAGCAGTTACATCATCAAGGGGGGTGAGTTTGGGCAGTAAGATAATTAACTCTGGAACCTCTTGAGTTTGAGATACTTGCAGGGTCATTCGTGTAGAACCCTCTGGTGGGTATAAGAAATACATCCCCTGGGTCCCTACGAGGACATTGGGGTACAGATCTGGCATCAAGCATAGAAACCGTGGGGAATGCAGGGATTCTACAGGAAGAAGCAGGAAGCGAAGAGAGCACAGAACCACCCATGCATCCCCAGAGAACACAGACCTCTTACGTGTAGCCTGAAGAGGAGGCGGCGGCCCCCAGGGACTGAGCACCGACCTCGAGAGGAGTCTGGAGAGAAAGGCCTCCCGAAGCCGGAGAGCCAAGCGCTGAGGTTTGGGGTGCTTGTCCCGAGAAGCTGCACAGGGGCAGGGCTTAGGCAATTAGGAGGTTGGTGGTGGTCCTTCACAGAAGCACTTCAGGGAGTGGTGAGGACAGAATCCCAACACGGTTGGAAGAGGAGTGGTAATTAAGGCGATCGGCCACCGCCCTTTGGGCCGCTAAGAGGAAGCGGAAGGATTGAGGAATTCTGTGTCGGGGCGAAGGGGACGGGAATATAATAAAGAGAGCGCCCAGAAGCCGGTGACGACCCAGGCTGGGGGCATCGCGTATGCTCTCTGTCCCTCTATTCCCGGACAGCTGTAACTACCCAGTGGGTCTGGGTGCCGTCTCTCCCCTGATGTAACCCGTGTATCCGCTTAGAGCCAGTGGAAACCGTCATTCACTGCCTGTTGCCGGAAGCCCCGGGCCGGGGCTCTCCCTTCCGACTTGAAGCCCCCTGCCCGCATTTTTTTACCTTTTTTCTTTTTCGTGCATCCCTTTCGTTTAAGTCAGCTTCTAGCTATCCTGAACAGTTGGTCTGAAGATACTAGCCAGACTCGTTGAAAATGGTGTTTTAATTGTCTCTGGAAAATTCTCTTTCTCGTCAGTGGGTAATTTCACAGATCTGCATTAGGGCCATGGTTGGAGGGGTGTGAGCTGGACCCCCTAGGCTTAAGTTCAGGCTCTCGGTGTCTCGATAGCTAATGTTAGGCAAGCTGCGTGGTTTGTGCCTCGGTTTCTTCAGCTGTTTAATGGCAGTGATGATGGCACCCCCCTCATAAGGCCATCATGAGGGGTAAATGAACTAGTGCTTATAATGTGCTCAGCCCAGAGGACCGTGCTCAGTAACTACCCATCGTGGTGGATATTCCTTTCCTCTCTGCAGCTTAGGCTCTTGGCCTATCAACTGGCTACAGCCCAGAGCCGTTGGAAACATGAATACAGTAGACCCAAAACTCTGCTCAAAGTGCCCACCACTTGTCATTTTCCGCCCAGCGTCTGGGGCTGGGGGGAGTCTGGAACCTCCCTTCCCTGGCCCTCCCTGTACCTGGGATACCCATCCTGCCCACCTCTGCCCGCACCCTCACCCTCACCCCCCACGCGGTCTCCTGCACCTCCTCAGTCGTGTTTTTCTTTTCCCCAGGGCTTCCCACGCGGCCCTCCGTCTGCTTTAGGCTCGGGCTCTCGGGAGCAGAAATGCCGTCCGTTGGTGGTCTTCAAGCTCTTGTAGGGACACCCACGTCACCCAAGTGTGGATGGGGGAAAATACAGAATGAGACCAAATTAAAATGATGGCAAAATGGTTCTTCCCCGTCTCTTTCAAAGTACAAAGGGACTTCTTTGTCTGCAGAATGACCGGGGGGATTTCAGAGGCTCCTTCCGGGGCTAACGCTGTGTGGCGCCCAGAGAAGGGAGAGGTGTAAATAATAGGGGATTGGAAAGGAAGGCATAACTTGCTATTCTGTGATGTGAGGCCGGTACGTTTTCGGGTTATGTTTCCACTGCTGATGCTTTTGTTTCCAACCCCTTTGCCTTTGCTTTCAGGGAAGGCCGCTCGAACGCCCACATCAGAGGGGATTACCAAAGAATCGGAGATGTCCTGCTGAGGAACATTCAGGGTATGAAGGTGAGCTGCCTCAGGATGGGGCTCGGGTGGGACAGGCTCCCTGGGGAAGGGAAGGCCTGGGCTTCCATCCCCATCCATAACCACACGTGACTTCGTTTGACGACATACAGGCAACACAGCTCAGGGTGAACTCCTCTGTCTTTCCAGACAATCGTATTTGGAAGGAAAATGCAGCCACTTTGGAGGCAGTGCTTTTAGTACTTTTCCTCCTTAAAAGCTCTGTGCTGTAATCAAAACAACAGGTATTATCTGTGAATAAATCATGCAGCACTCATTTTTAAGAAGCTATGCAGACAAAACATGGTTTCGTTGACTGAACGTTGCTCTTTTCATCACTCGTTCTGGCTTCTTGTAAGTGTGACGAAAATACCGGATTTAGAGCCCAGTAGGAATTCCAATCCATCCCTATGACTTGAAGTCAGTGTACCAGGCAAGATTTCTAACCAGCCAGCGAAACCTGCAATGATACAAGCGTAAGGGTGCGCCGCCAGACATACTAAACCAATATTCTACCCCATTTTTGAAATCTGCCCCATCGCTTAGATCTGAAATTTTCATTTTTATGTCTTCATCTTCATCTATCAATGCCTTTAATACAGAATGTTTTAATTCACGCAGTTTACCTTTTTAAATACAAATACCTCTCTGTTTACATTTTAAAGCAATCTTTCTACATCTCAACTGGCCAAAAAAAGCCTCTCTAATACCTTAACTGATAACTCAGAGCAACCCCTAAAGAAGGCAGGTCACTTCTGCCACCACTGCCTCCCATCCAGCCCCGCATCCATCCATCCCTCCATCCATCCCTCTAGTACTAGCTGAGCACCCACAATGCATAAGACATTTTTGTAATAAAAGTTACTGTTGGAGTTTGAATTAATTCCCAAAGATCTTGCTAAGTTGTTTAAGGCTTTATTTTCCCCCCTTAGAATGATCCATCTCATGAAGGTAGGACAAAGGGATGTTGCCGGGGGGGGGGGGGGGGTACACAGAAAAGATAAGATCTAAAGCCACTCCAGAGATTTCCTGTTTCTCTTAACAAATCAAGATACTGCTTAACAGGCCTTGAGCTCACTTTTTTTACAATGTTCAAAAAGCAACATGGCCCTCTGGGTAAGACCAGAGAGGCACCATGAACGCTGTCAGGTTTGCAGAATCCCTTGAAATAATCACCAAGAATCATCTAAGATGTTCTACAGCCATGGTGTTTTTAAATTTTTTTTAATGTTTTATTTATTTCTGAGAGAGAGAGACAACGTGAGCAGGGGAGAGTCAGAAAGAGAGGGAGATATAGAATCTAAAACAGGCTCCAGGCTCTGAGCTAGCCATCAGCACAGAGACCAACGTAGGGCTCGAACCCACGAACCACCTGATCATGACCTGAGCCAAAGTTGGACACTTAACCGACTGAACCACCCAGGCGCCTCTTGTTTTTAATGCTTTAAGTAAGGCTGATCCACAAAACTCAGATGTAACAGTAATAGACATCCTTGTGCTTTCCATAGTATTTTTTATTAATGTCTTAAAGTAGGTTTACAGAAAAACTGAGCAGAAAGCCCATGGTGGGGGAAGGTCCCACATGCCCATTTGCACATGCGCGCGCACACATACACAGTCCCATGGTACTAACATCTTGCATGGGCATGGGATAGTTGTTATGACTGACGTGTGTTATTATTAACTAAATCCGTAGTCTCCGTTACGGTTCACTCTTGGAGTGGGACATTCTGTGAGGTTCTGCCAGATGCAGAATGCCACGTACCTGCCACGGGCCAGAGTCACCGGCCTAAAAGTCCTCCCGGCTCTGCCTTTTCATCCCTCCCCTCCCCCACCCCCTGGCCACCCCCGATCCTTTCCTGCCTGCATAGTTGTGTCTTTTCCAGAAGACGTGGAATCACACAGCGGGCAGCGGCAGCCTCGAGCCTCTGTAACACTTGTGAAAGCTGCCCTTTCTCTCTCTCTTCTGTACTACGTTTTTGTTACTGTCCCACTTCCCAGTTACCTTCCCGTGTCCGGCCTCTTTCCTTCCCCTCTGCTCCCAGCACTCCTGTCATCGGAGATGGCAGCTGACTCGGGGACGACGCGGGTCTGAACTGCGTGGGTCCATTTACACGCAGAATGTTTCTCTCTTGCTTGTGATAGTACGTGTAACACCATACATCAGTCAGCTCTTTGTGTTAACAATATGGCTTCCAGCCAACACCAGGCTATTATTAATAGTGCCGTGGGGGGGGGGGGAGGGTGTTAAAAATGAAATGCCAATTTTTAATTGCGTCGGGGAGTCAGTGCCCCCCCCCCCAGGGCTGTTCGGGGACAGCTGTATGATCCTGCCCAGGGAGGGCCCCGCCTGCACGGACTCCCTTCAAGGAGGCTTGGACTCCGCCGTGGGCCTCCAGGGCCAGCCGCTGGAGACCTGCCAGCCCGTTCCCTGCCCCCTTGGGGACAGTCCCCAGCGTTCTCCTGCTTACCGGCTGTCCTTGGTGCCTCGTCCGCGGAGAGCTGAGCGGAAGTGGGCGTCCACCCTCCCCTCTGCTCACCTAGCGCCCGAGACCTCCTGTGACATACGTCATTTTCCCTCAGAGCCGTTCTTTCTCCTTGGGCTGGTGAGTTGGCGGTACTGGCGCTGGAGTCCATGTGTGGGTGCTGTGAGCATTTGCAGCATGGCGCCCCGTGCCAGCCACGTAAAAACGGGGGGAGAGGCTCAGAGAGCCACTGGCTGCCTTTTTTAGCATTTGTTTGGGTTGCTTTTTCTTGTGGTGGTTAGAGTTGGTTTTAAAGAAATTTTATGAAGTATGAAGGAGAGCCAGCAGAAGGTTCCAGAGATTAGAAGCCCAGGAGAGCACTTTGGTCCCATATGTCCAACACACACACACACACACACACACACACACACACCACACACACACACACACACACCACACACACACACACACACACATTTTCACCAGCATTGGCAGGGGCTTAGCAGACTGGGGTGGTCCCCAGACCCTCCACTCTTGACCTTGACCGAGGGAGCTGGGCCAGCGGCTCCAGTCCCCGCCTGAAAGTCAGATAACCTGAATTATGGTCTCTAGTTCATGCTGCAAACTTCTGACTGGAGACATCTGCCCAGATGCGCAGAGGTTCTTCCAAACCCACCCAAGCTCCACCTCTCATCCAGCCCGGGATGTCCACTCGGCCCGTCGTCTCCTCAGGTGTCCCCCTCCTGCCCCATCTCCTTCAACTGCTCCCCCCCCCCCACTCCTTCTGGCTCGCAGGTGGCTCTGCGCTGGAGGACCTGCCCAGCTTCCTGGCGCTGCCCTGCCTCCCAGCGAGCCGCCCCCCATCAGCATTCACACTCCAGCCAGACTTCGGAGGCTCACAGCCCTACGCACGTCTCTCCCGTCGGGAGAATACAGTCCAAACCCAAACCTGACAAAGGCCTTCATGTTCTAGCCCTGGATGATCTTTCTAGGCCCTTCCCTATGTCCTTCACATTCTGCTATGTGCTTGACCATGAACTTGCCTCTCCAGGCACTCGGATTTTTGCAAGATTCCTGCCTTGGCTGGGTGTGTGCATGGGTTCATTTTTTTTTTTTTTTTTTTTTGAAGTAACCTCCCTACTCCGAACATGGGGCTCCAGCTCACAACCCCAAGATCGAGGGTTACATGCTGTCTGCCAACCATGCCAGCCAGGCGCCCCTCATTTGCTCATTAAGGCATGCAGGCAACAGACATTTATGGAGTACCTACTGTGTGTATCAGGCCCCGAGGATACAGGAACGTGATCAGATCAGGAACAGCGCGTGGGATAACACTGCCTGGAGCCGCACGTGTCCACACACGCACAAGGGCGTATGTAACTGTTAGAAGCCGAGTCAACTCCAGATTGTACCAGTGTCCATTTGATTTGCTGTAGTTACACGAGATGTTAGCCCTGGGAGGCTGGGTGAAGGACCTCCCTGTACATTTCTGTGCAAGCTCCTATCAATCCATATTTCAAAATAAAAATAGTCACTAAACCCAGCAGGGGCCACTACGTGATGAGGGCTGAGATGGACCAATACGGCCTAAGTACAGAAGAAGGCAGAGAAGTCCCTAACTGGCAGAGGCGGGTGTTGAGGGGGTTGCCGAAGCCGGGCAGGAGTCCTGATGGGCATGTCCTGTGCAGAGGCTCTGGGTGTGAGCCGGGCACGTTCAAGAGCAGGTTGTTCAGCAGGCTGTTCACCTGAGGTGAGGTGGTAAGAAGCACGGTGGAGGGGGATGAGGATCAAAGGCCCCGTGTGCCCTGCAGGACTCTGGAGGCGTGGAGGGGTGAGGCGTGGAGGTGGAGGTCCCGATGGAGACCCCACCACAGTGGTGGGTGACACGAAGCCAGAACCAGGGCAGTGACTGTGTGGAGTAAGACGGGAACAGGCTTGACATTTTTAGGAGGTAGAATTAGAAGGACTTGGTGAAGGATTCAGAAAAATGAGGGAATCCGGAATGTTCTCCTGGTTTTTCTGCCCTGGACAACTGGGCTGGTGGCGGCATCCATCCTGAGCTTGGAGACTCGGCGGCGGCCCCGGTTGAGGCAGGCGCTGTTGGGTTTGCGCTCACCGGATCCTGACTCTTGACAAAGCCTTCATGGAGCGTGGAAACGTAGGTGTGAGGGTGGGCGGCACACGGACGGCAGGCGCACTCCCGGGAAGGGCGTCTTGAGGACAGCCGCTCTTCTCTCGTGCCGCGTGTCCTTGTGGCCATCTCGTTACCCTTCTCGGTCTGGAAATGTCCTTCCCTTGCGCTTCTTCTCCACCTCCCGTGAGGAATTCCTCTAATGCTCTGTCCGCAGACATCTTACCGTCATTAGTCTCTACCACGAGCCATTACAGGACAGGAATATTCAAGAGCAAGTGTTAAGTATGGTAACGCAGACTTTATTCAGGACCATGGTGGCTGGGGTAGGGCCCGCTGCTGTGTGGTTTTCAGTGGGGGACAGAGACTGGGCTCAACTCTGAATACGGCGTGGGCAAGCGGGGATTTCCAGCTGGGGGCAGGGTGGGGGTCACGGATGGGAATGTACAAAGAGGAAACAGAGGGGAGAAATCAGGTTGTGGCCGAACCAACCGGACAGGATGCTTTGCTGAAGGCAGGGTGACCTGACATCACCTGGGGATGGTAAGACATGAGCAACCGAGTGTCAAGGGTGACCAGACATCTAGGGTGGGGGGTTCCAGTTAGGCTGACTGAGTAGGGTATTTGCTAAAACTGGCTTTTCCTAAGGAGGTTCACAGACCGGTCAAGGAGAAGGCTCAGGAGCCGGAAGAAAGGTTGGTCAAGGGAAGCTTCTGTGTCAGACCCCCGTAGAGTAGGCTCCGTGGGTAACCCTCACCCAGCGCTCCGAAAGCGGGCGGAGCAGGTGGCTCACGGCAGATACTCCCTTACTGAAAAGCAGAAGGGGCGAGTGTAACAGAAACGCACAGCGCTAACTGTATGACACTTATGGAGTTGGCTCTGGGCCCTTCTGACGTGTAGAAGAAAAGCACAGCCCGCACGAAGGAGCTCCTGTTTGTTCCCCTCGGTTTTGCCAGCCTCACCTCTAGTACATATACATCTCCAATGCCACTTAAACCGCATAATGCTTTCCTAGAGCTTTGTCTTTCATTCTGAGAATGTAACCGAAATAATGAAATAAACAGCGAATGGGAAAGCTAGAAGTGCGATGAAAGGAAGCCACGAAAGGCCACGGTGAGGTGCATTTCTGAGAGCCGGCCTGGGTGGAACGCGTGCGTCCTGTGTGTCGCCCCCACAGCAACTGGCGGCTCACCTGTGGAAGCACAGCGAAGCTCTGGAGGCGCTGGAGACGGGCATCAGGACCTCGCGGCGGCTGGAGAGCCTGTGCCGAGACTTCGAGCTGCAGAAAGTGTGCTACCTGCCGCTCAACACCTTCCTTCTGCGCCCGCTGCACCGGCTCATGCACTACAAGCAGGTCCTGGAGCGCCTGTGCAAGCACCACCCGCCCAGCCACGCCGACTTCAGGGACTGCAGGGGTGAGCAGGGGGCAGGGCCTGCGGGAGTGAGGGTGGGGGGCTGCCTGAGAGCCCGGGGGGGGGGGGCTCACGATCTGGGGGCGGGGGGGTGGCGCATGACGTATTTTAGCCTGGCGCGCAATGCTTTTGTTACCTCTTGGTCTTTCCGTAATGAAAGTGATAACTCCTCCTTTGCTCCTGAGTAGTTTAGTGGTTTAGTGCAAAGAACCTTGGAGAAGTTCCATTTAGCCTCAGCTCCCTGACCCCCACTAGGAAGTGTCCCTGCGTGATGGAAACCTTTGACCCTCCTTGGATCAGCTACAGAAAATGGCCGTAAGAAGTCCTTCACGTTAAGAAGCACCTCACCTGATCTCTCTCTCTCTTGTCCCTCGCTCACTCGTACATGCACTCGCGTTCGCTCGCTCTCTCTCAAAAAAAAAAAGAAGCACCTCACCTGTATTGACTTAATTTTCATGACCAACCTATAAGGCAGAGGTGAGCTCATTTTACATATGGGGGCTACTGAGACCAGAGAGGTTAAGGAAGTCCCCAGAGTCACACAGCTAGAGAGCAAGTGACTTGGAGCCTAAACCCAGAGCACATGGGCCTGACCATCCTATCCTTCTGTCATGATGATGTTACCCACTGTTGCCCACTCAGCCCTGGGCCAGGTATCTTAGTAATATTAACACCTTGACTCCTTTAACAACCAACAACTCCAGCTACAATACGTATTGTTTCCCCCACGTTATAGATGAGATGCCTGGGCCGCTGGTACCCTCACCTAAGTATTACAAACACCTCCCTTTTGCGTTCTCTTTTTCTAAATGCACCTCTTCTTGTTTGGCTTAAAACCTGATTCCCTCAGGCTGCCGTCAAAACTCTGCATGATCTGGCCCGCCACCAGCATTGAGCACCTGCTGTGTATTAGGCATGTGAAAGTGAACGACGCAGATGTGGGCACAGAGGGGAAGACACCCGGGCAGTGACTGCCCTGTGATCTGGCCCAGCCTTCGGGGCCAAGGGGGAGCTTCGTGAGGGAAAGGATATTGTGTGTTTAGAGCTAAGGTACAAACAGGAGTTGTCCTGGTTGAAAGGAGGGCGTGCAGCATGGCGTTGGGAGCAGCACGTAGAGAGCTCAGAAGAGACAGAGACTGTGGAACACCCCAGAAAGTAGAAGTTCTGTGTGGAACTCAGAGGGATGGCAGCGGAAATGAGACTCCCAAAGTGAGCAGAGACCAGGTCCCATAGGGTCTCATAAACGCCACAAGACCGCAGTCCAGGGCACAGGGAGGACAGGAAGGAAGTGGAGACTCGGGCTTGTTGCAGAAAAGTCAACCCTTGGGTACGTAGGACATGTAGAGGAATCTTACAGGTTCGTGTCTTAAAAGATAACCTCGGAGAAGTTGTGGTGAAATAATGAAGACATTGGCATTCATGGAAGGGGACAGAAATGGCTGGTGACATGGTTTTGGTTTGTCACATATAGGTCATTCGTCTTTAACACCATGGTGCTTCATGCCTCTGCACCTCCGTGTAGTCTGTTCCTTCTGCTTGGCATCACTGCTCCCCGCACAGCGCTCCTCCTCCTCCTCCTCGAAGCCTCAAGGCTGTGCCTGACCCTGGAGCTTGGGTGACCCTCTCCCCCCACCTGCCTTGGCTTATCATGTAGCAATTGCCAGGTGGCCACACCTGGACGGGAGGACTCAGAATTGTACGGCTAGTTCACGCAGAAAGGTCGGGGACGTCTTTCATTCCACATGGGCTGTCCTTGGCTGACTTGCCCAGTTGGCATTTTACTGAACAGTCCCCAGTAAAAAAAAAAAAAAAAAAAAAGTCCGTCCTTGACCGCTAAATGGAAAAAGCGTTGATAACCCAGCTAAAGACCTCAGGGGCGTCATCGTGAAAAGGCTGGTGAAATGTATTTACGACTCATGAGGGATGGGGTTGTGCCCAGTTCCCGAGATGCCTCCCCTGAGCACCCAGAGACCAGGGTGCCACCTTTGCCCTCCGAGAGCCGCCTCAGTCCCGCCCTGCTAAGCCTTCCGTGCCCAGTAACTGTTTATTGGACCAAGTTGGCCAGTAATGCCTGAAGCCTGAGCAAGCCCTGGGTTTTGTCACCAAGCCTGGGACAGGGCACCCTGTGATAAGCAGCAAGAATTTAATTTGCGTCCCCAGGGAGAAAGTAAGGCTCGCTTCCCTTCCCGAGTCCAAGTGCTGGGGACGAGCAGGAGTTTAGTGTTCTGAAGACTGGCGTTCCGTGGACAAGTATTTGTTGACAAAAATCCCCGAATGCTCAGCTACTGTGGATTTACGTGTCACCCAATTCGTCCTAAGGGGACACGAGCCCTTTCCCATCTCAGATGCCCCCAGTGCAGAGAAGACGCTCCCATGAGTGTGAAATCATGCTTCCTCTGCAGTCATGCTTCACAAGCATCTCGGCAAACAGTGTGATTTCTGCAGAAGCAAGGACTGGGGAATGTGCTGGAATGTTAGTGGCCCAGAAGTGTCCCGCTTATCAAGGAGATGCTCTCACAGAAAGATCCCGTCTTCCCCAGATTTCTCTGTGGCCTCCCTATGCCCTCCATCCTTTCCAGGTAACAGGAAGGGGCTAGAAACTTCTGCCCTGAGGGAAAATTCTAGTTCGTATTCCACTGTGATTCCCTCCGTGCCAGCGAGTGATTCCAGTGGGAAGACAGCCGTCCGCCACGTAGCTGCGAACGGGCCATTTTCATTCTCAGAATGCTTTGGGGAAATGCAAGCAAATCAATTCGTGTTGCAAATTTTTATTTGTTAGAAATTGTTATTAGAAATAGCAGTGTTTTTCCCTAAGAGGGCGGCCTCTCTCTTAGGTCAGCTACTGCCCTGGAGGGCTGGTACTGGGGAAAACAGACCCTCGTCGGCCATTAACGCTGCCGTTTCCGGTCCTGTCCCCTTTGTTAGCTGCCCTCGCAGAGATCACTGAAATGGTGGTACAGCTTCACGGTACGATGATCAAGATGGAGAATTTCCAGAAGCTGCATGAACTCAAGAAAGACTTGATTGGCATCGACAATCT
Organism: Hyaena hyaena; assembly: GCF_003009895.1. Classification (NCBI taxonomy): domain Eukaryota; kingdom Metazoa; phylum Chordata; class Mammalia; order Carnivora; family Hyaenidae; genus Hyaena; species Hyaena hyaena. The sequence goes on from NW_024081051.1 coordinate 441,337, forward strand.
TGTGATTCCGGGAAGGGTAAGTAAGGCTGTTAGAGGCGAAGCCAGAAAGGCAATTGTTTAAGTGACTTAAATTTGAACCTTTTGAATACGGACTCTCCACTTTAAGATCTCCTCCTTCTGAGTGAAGTGGCTTCCTTCCTGCCGCAAGACTATTGGGACAGTGCCTTGAACCTTACGGTGGACTGTCCTGTGTTAGAGGAGATAAAGCCAGGCTTTGACCTCCTATTCTGCTTTTTCTCCTTCCTGGTTGATTTGCTAATTTACGTTTTCCCTACCGTATTCTCAGAAGATTAGAGACCTCTCATTTTATTTTCTTTTAAGTTAGGTAAATGTAAACGGAAGCCAAGGAAAAACACTTTTTTAAAACAATCAGGTAGAATGGTGCTACAAAGGCAGAGGAAATCGTGCACGAAAGCACGTAAGTTCCAGACGTATGAAAAGAATTTTTAAAAGATGCAATCTTCTGTATATAATATATATTTTTAAAATTTTTTTATGTTTATTTTTGAGAGGAAGCATGAGGAGGGGAGAGGCAGAGAGAGGGGGAGACACAGAATCCGAAGCAGGCTCCCGGCTCTGAGCTGTCCGCACAGAGCCCGACACGGGGCTCAAACCCACGAACTGTGAGATCATGATCTGAGCCGAAGTCAGGCGCCCCAATATAATTTTAATTCAGGGTTAAAATAACATTTTAGCCAGAACGTGATTCTAGGAGAGAGGCTCATTCACTTAGGCCGTTGACCCTCCCCCGCCAGCACCCCCCCCCCCCCCCNTCCACCAGTGAGGCGGGGCCTCGGGACCTGGGTCGGGGGGAGCCTAATGAGGAGACTGACTGGAAAACCCTTTGTGAAAGGAGGGGAGAAGAGGCGTATGTAGTAAATGGCGGGTGCACATGAAAGCCGGGATTTCCTTGGGCTCAGCCGGTGAGACGGGCCAGGCGTCAGCACACAACAGGCACTTTTACCCGCCCTCGAGGAAGGACGCCTTAGTAAAGGCCACTGGAATCAGTATGATTTTCTCTTAACTTTGTGCCAAAATATATAGCCAGGGTGCCTGGGGGGTTCCGTCGGTTAAGCGTCCGGCTCCGGCTCAGGTCATGATCTCGCATTCGTGGGTTCGAGCCCCACATCGGGCTCTGTGCTGACCGCTCAGGGCCTGGAGCCTGCTTCAGATTCCGTGTCTCCCTCTCTCTCTGCTCCTCTGCTGCTCGCATCTGTCTCTTTCTCTCAAAAGTAAGTAAACATTCAAAAAGATTTTTTAATAGATAAGTAAAGAGAGCTCATTATTACTTATACAGGTAATTTATAAGTAATATATTACTACCGTCCATATTCTCTGTTCATCCAGCAGCCTCAAGTCAAGGCTGAGTGACATGGGAAGGAGGGAGTCACAGGCCTTGAGGGGAACAAGTTCTGGAATGCTCTATCCCATATGCCTGAGCTACCCAAGTATCATTCGTTTAAATTCTCAAATAACCTAACAGGTGGGAGGGGCGCTCTGGTTTGTCTCTGGGCAGAATTTTGAAAACTGAGACTTGAAGGTGAGCACCCAACTTGGGAGCCGCCCCCTGGGCTCCGTGGGTGTCATTCCTACCATGGTCCCCAGGCTAGTCCCGCTCACCCTCCCACCGGGTCAGCCTGAGACCGCACCCCGTCCTGGAGGGCAGGGATTTTCCCCGAGCCAGCCCCCCACGCCAACCCCCACACCAGGGTGTTGGTCCATAGGACCCTGGGCCTGTGGGCAGCCTGCCCGGTCAGAGCAGCAGGGGCTGGAGGGGTGGGGGGAGCTCCGTGTGGTTAAAACTCAGAGGTGCGGACTGGATTTCCCTCCAGAAGGAAGCAGCTCGCTCTTAAGGACACGAGGGACCTTTTCCCCTCCGTCTTCTGTGGTTTAAACTCAGAGGCCCGAGACCTGTTCCGTCTCCAGCCCCAGACACTGACGGCCAAGCCCCAACCCTTCAGCTTCCTGTCGCTGAGCCCAGCCTCACGTGCGATGTGCGCCCTTGTCGTCTCTGCGGGGAGTGTCGCAGGCCACCCTGTGTCCCACACAGAAAACAGCCGAGCTCCCTCAGATTTGTTGGGAGACGCGAGCGTTCCAGATGTGCGACGGGAGGGCAGCTCAGGGCCCCATCCCGTCCTTGCCACCTTTCAGTGATGACGGGGGGCCCCCAGACATCACCCCCTTGTGTCGCCTCGTTGATCTCCGACGGCATCCATCCCGAGGGCCCGCAAGGATGTATTACCTGTTCCTTTGTTGGTCCCCAAAACACATCCATTAAATTGTGGGCACAGTCTTTGGTTCACATTTTATAAAATAACAGCATCGAATCAGGGCGTGCAGAAGTGTGCAGGATCCAAATGAGTTGGCTGAGTCCTTGGCCGAGTAGCGGCCGAGCTGAGACACCTGCGGGCAGGTGCCCTGGGATCTGCTGCTGCGTCACAAACCACTCCAGGACTTGGTGGCCAGAAACAGCTCTTCAGCACACCTCATGGTTTTGTGAGTCAGGAATCGGACAGGGCTCCGCCACGTGACTCTTCTGCTCCCTGCGGCGCTGATGGGGTCCCCGATGGGCTAGTCTCGAGGGTCCAAGGCGGACACCTGGCAGGGACGGCTGGCGGCTCAGCGGGCTCCAGGATGCCCGTCCACGAGAGGCCTTGCAGACAGACCCTGCGTTCAGCGTGGTCTCTTCTGTGTGCAGCTCAGGGGTTCCCAGCGACAAAGCGGAAGCCACGTGTGGTTTTATGACCTAGTCTTGGAAGTCACGTGGTGTCCGTTCCACGCTCTGTTGGTCCAATCAGTCACTGGCCCACCATACCCAAGGGAAGGGGATGGAGCCCCCGCCTCTGTGGGAGGAGGTGAAAAATGTTAACAGACCTGCAGCCGCGGTTTGGAAGCAGCGCTGTGGAGAACAGCCAGGCGCCTCCTTAATAAGGCAGCCACAGCACCTCCCCATGACCCCGCCCTCCCACCCCTCCGTATACACCCAGAACTGCACACAGGCGTTCAGACAAACACTTGAACGTGAATGTCCATCATCCATCCGGTGAGCGGGTAAACACGTCATAAATCCATACGACGCGACGGCCCCAGGAAGGAGGGAAGTTCTGGCGCGTACTACCGTGTGGCCGGAACTTGAAGACCGGAGAAGTGAATGAAGCCAGACGCCCAAAAGGTCACATATGACAAGACTCACTTCACGTGAAATATCCAAATAGACAGATCCATAAAGAAAACTGATCGGCGGGAGTCAGGTGCCAGGGAAATTGGACAGTGGCCACTTAATGCGCACAGTGTTTCCTTTTGGGTGATGAAAATTTCCCCGCAGATGTGTTCTCTGAACGCATAAAAGTCACAAATGGTAAATTTTAAGTGTATTTTATCACAGTTTGAAAACTGATAGTTTTAAACCAAGTTTACAATGAAGAAAAAAAAATTTAAAAGTTTAAAAAACAAAACCTGATAGTTTTGGGGGTGTTTTAAGAGCCCCAAATGTCACATGCCCTCCAGGGTTTAATAGTCTGGGAGGAGAAATTCCTGAGACACGTTTGCCGCTTCTCACCGGTCCTAGAGCACAGTTCACTTGTTCCTAAGAACCAGAGCTGTGAGTCATGGAGCGTGTTCTCTGTCCCTTCCTCTCCTGTGGCTGTCTCCCCAGCCCCCTGCCGCCACTCTGCGGCCCCTGTCCCCTCCCCTGTTACAGCTGGAAACCCGCGGGGCCTGGGGGCCTGGGGATTAAGCACAGTCCCAGGCTCCCCGAGGGGCCCACTGAGCCCTGCTTTCTCTCTGAGTGGAACTGACCATGGTCTCTGCCGGGTGGGCTCCTGGGAAGGGCAGGAGCTTAGCATGGCATTCGGCAAACAGTCACCACGATCGCTACAGTTTGCGCCGGGACAGGGACCCCCGCACGAGGCAGCCAGTCTCTGCGGGGACGCGGTGTGCGGGCGCCCAGCCAACCCCCGGGGTCTGTTTCGTCCGCAGGAATTCATTCGCCTGGGCAGCCTCAGCAAGCTCTCCGGCAAGGGCCTGCAGCAGCGCATGTTCTTCCTGGTGAGTGTGCTGACCGCTGGCGGTCTGCACGGCGACGGGTGAGCCCCGGGGCCCCTGGAAGGTGGGGGGGGGGGGGGGGAGCAGCCGGCGCTGCTCAGCCTGCGGTTTGCCGAGCCCGATGAGCCACCGCGCGAGGTTCCGAAAACCTGCTTTGGGCGCGTGCTGTTCAGTGGAGTCCGTCCGCCCCATCCGCGCTTCTCCTTGCCCCTCCAGTTCAACGACGTCCTGCTGTACACGAGCAGGGGGCTGACGGCCTCGAATCAGTTTAAAGTCCACGGGCAGCTCCCGCTCTACGGCATGACCGTGAGTATGCGCCGTGGGCATGAGATTGGGGCCCCTCCCCGTGGGCGGCCTGCACTTTGCAGGCCCAATAACGGGAGCGGGCGCCGGGAGGAAGGCACCTCGGGCTCCACTCGGGCTCCCCAGGAGGGGTCGGGACCTGGTGCGCCCTGCATGCGGAACGTGTGGGTGCATTCCTTCTAGAATCAAGTGAGGAAGCGCGCTGATGTCGCCATGAGGTCTCAATCGGTCTTTTACTTCCTCTTGCCTGGGGCCAGGGGCCCCGAAAGACCACCCTCCCATCCACATGCGAAGGCAGAGCCCACCCCCAGATTAAGGAGCCAGCCGTCTCTCCCCAGAGCTATGCCGGCGGACAGGTCTCCATGCCCTGCGACCCCGGCTGGCAGATGCAGACAGGATGCCAGTCCCCCCAGGACTGTTTCCCTGACTTAAACTCTCACTCCCCTCAGTGGTTGGGGAGAAGAAAGTGTGTATGGGCTCTGCCCCCCCCTCCCAAAAAGAAAAAAAAGTTTCAATGCGCTTGACTTTGCTTGTGGCTTTCTGCTTGTGATTTTTCCGACTCGGTTCCTCTGAGCCGTAGCCAGTGTAGTGAACGTTTGTAAACGCGCCGCGTGTCTGCCCGGCCTCTTGGCCGTGACATTCTGCACGCTCGTCCCACAGATAGAGGAAAGCGAAGACGAGTGGGGGGTCCCGCACTGCCTGACCCTGCGGGGCCAGCGACAGTCCATCGTCGTGGCGGCCAGGTAACTCCTGACCTCTCCCCTGCTCCCCCCCCCGCCCCCCCCCCCCCCCCCCTGAAGACCTGACGCCTGCGTCTTGCTCAGCTCTAGATCCGAGATGGAAAAGTGGGTTGAGGATATACAAATGGCCATCGACTTGGCAGAGAAGAGCAGCGGCCCCACCCCCGAGCTCCTGGCCAGCAGCCCCCCTGACCACAGTGAGTGGGGGCGGGGGGGCAGGGGACAGCGCTGGCTTATGGGGGGAGGGTACCCCACTGCCCTTCAGAATCACCCTACAAGGTGGCCTCCTGTCTGTGGTTCATGTTTGCGTTTGAAGCTAATAATCAAGGACCTTCCAGTTCCTGAGGGTAACAGAAGCCCCCCAGAGCAGCGTGAGGGAGCAGGGAAGGCCTCCCTCCTGGGCCAGCGTGGAGGCCTGCGTGCAGGGGGGGGACCCCAGCCCCAGCACTCACGTGCGCCAGGGGCTCCCCGGCTCGCGCCCCTGGGGTGGGACCCTGACAAGGAGACGGCTGCCAGGGCGGCGCCCCCCCCCCCCC